>NC_072732.1:29215697-29237458 GCF_026930045.1 Uloborus diversus
TTTTTTTACATGTATTGGTAATGTTACAATTAAAACATTTTCCTTAATTCCTTCAGACCTGGTGTCCGGTATACCGGACATACACTTTAAACAGCTGCTAATCGTTTAATAATTGATTTAATTAGTTGATATTTCTTTTTGTAGTTGACTCTTTACATTCTACTGATTATAATCTGTGAAATAATTTTTCGATTTGGGATTGACAATGCTGACATATAAGGATTAAGAGGTAGAGAGTGGATCTTTTTTCCAGCCATGGATTTGCATCTGAAAAACGAGGTTTTTTTCCTGATTTTTTAAAAAATATATAATGTTTAATTAATCGTTTCAAGCGCTTATATTATGTTTTATAATTGTTTGTAGAACATTTTATAATGAAGTTTTTTCGGTATTTCATTGTTTTTATGTATGAAATATTGATTTCAAAAATATAAGTTTGGAATATTGGACGTGCCATAACTCTTTTAATTTTCCTCCTACAAACTCAAAATTTTGTCTATAAGATACCCTTTACCATAGTACAACACTGTGTACCAAATATCAACATTTTTGGTCCAATATTTCATAATTCCGACTGAAGGGGTTAAAAAGAAAATCCCTTGATCTCATAAACTTTATCACATGTATATTTTTCAGGGTCATACAGAACTTACCGTTTCCCTAATTAAACATGAAATGGCATACAGACCAAGCATCTATATTTATTGTAAAGCATTGCAAATAAAAGTTAAATCTCATTCAATCACTTCTTAGTGCGTTATTATGCTCTTAACTTACTTTGGTTATATATTTACGCTATGACTTTGTCTAAGAAAGAAATGAAAATAGAATTGTACTTTACTTGAACAAAAGCATTTTTAGTGAAGTGATGCTTCAATAACCGCCTGAAAGCTTAATCTTTCCATAATCTAAGTGAGTATAAGCTAGGAGCTAAAATATCGCTGTTTTAAAGTAATATTTTCTATTTATTCTAAAATTGCAAACATTTTCCATTGTTATTTGAGGACTTTTCTTTTTAGTTAAAATCTTTCTATTATTTCAAAACAAGAGCCCCCAACTCTTGATGGTAATTAGTTTTCTTTGTTGCAAATTCCGTTCAACTAAATGAATACAACTCATTTTGAGTTTTGAACTAACATGCATGAAATTTTAGGGACAAAACCAATGGATTTGTACAAATCATATTGAAGTGCTGATTACAGAGTTTTCCTTTACATGCTAATTCAAAGACTATTAATTAGCATTTAGTAAATAGCCGTTCTTTGTACTTTAGGAACATGATTTGTTTAAGGTTTATCTGCTACGCATGGAGCTTTAGATCATAATTGTTATTCAGTATAGTAACTTTGATTCAGTCTGTTGTAAGTCTTCATAAGAGTATTACCAATTGATAAATTCATTCACTTCTCATAGCTTTCAATTAGTTTAAAATTGAATGACACGATTTGATTGATCTTTGGTCGCAATGAAGCTCACTGTTGTCATAAAACGTTTTGTGACAGTTGTCGAATATAATTCCGCGTATAAATGGTTCTTTAAAGACAGTGAAATGTTTGCGCAACTTTTGATGACATAAATTCTTTGTTTTCTTTGCTTTTGTCATTTCATCTTTTTCTTATGTTATCTTTATTATACTAATAATAAAGCTGAAAGTCTCTCTGTCCGGAGGATGTCTGGATGTCTGTAGGATGTCTGTGACACGCATAGCGCCTAAACCGTTCGGCCAATTTTCATGAAATTTGGCACAAAGTTAGTATGTAGCATTGAGGAATGCACCTCGAAGCGATTTTTCGAAAATTCGATGTGGTTCTTTTTCTATTCCAATTTTAAGAAAAAAAGTATCATAAGATGGACGAGTAAATTAGGAAATTATCATAACGTGGAACCGTAACATGGGCACAAGCCAATTGGCGAGATACGAAATTATCATAACGTGGAACCGTAAGATGGGTACAAGCCAACTGGCGAGAATATTCACCATACATTATTTGTTAATATACAGGCGAACCAAAAGACCTTTTGATTTTTCTATTACGGGCAAAGCCGTGCGGGTATCACTAGTTGACATATAAGTATTAATATTTTTGGTTTTACTTCATTGTCTGTAGTGGGCCAAACCACAATGAAATTTTTGAAATGTCCCCTCTGCAGCGAAAATTTTTTTTGTAGTTGGTTGCACATACAGGGTCTGTATCCACCCCCTGTAATTTATAAACGGCAAAGGCTATTCTTCATGAAAGTTGAGTCTAGGTATTGTCCGTTTTCTACGAGAAGGTACTTGACTCCGCCTTCCTCACGTGGTATCCGATGATCCTTTTTCGCTGTTTTCGACAGAAGGAATATTCGGATCATAGCATTTGCCGTAAAAGAAACAGTTTTTAAAATATAAGAGTAACGAAAGTATGTAGTAAAAAACATGTGAACCAAGTGATGTAAAAGGCACTAATCCTTTTTTTGCACATTAAAATGTACGCCGAAGTTAAGGTAGTCTGGTTGTTCCATTTAAAAACACGTGGATATCTTTATCGATCACCCCCGCGTAAAATTAAAATCTGCGTTCGGGAAGGCGGAGCAAAGTGCTTTCTCGTGGAAATCGGGCAATATAGTAAAGTTAGCATGCGCTACGCAAGGAAGCCGCTTACAGCGCTATCCGGAGACAGACTTCGGAGTAAGAACAACTACAAAGTTGTTCAACTTAACCCCTTCAGACCTGGTGTCCGGTATACCGGACAACCACTTTAAACAGCTGCTAATCATTTAATAATTGATTTAATTAGTTGATTTTTTTTTGTAGTTAACTCTTTACATTCTGCTTATTATAATCTGGGAAATAATTTTTCGTTTTGGGATTGACAACACTGACAGATAAGGATTGAGGGATAGAGAGTGGCTCATTTTTCCAACCATAGATTTTATCTGAAAAGCGAGGTTTTTTTCCTGATTTTTTTAAAAATATATAATCTTTAATTAATCGTTTCAAACGCATATATTATGTTTTATAATTGTTTGTAGAACATTTTATAATGAAGTTTGTTTGGTATTTTATCGTTTTTGCATATAAAATATTGATTTCGAAAATATAAGTTTGGAATATTGGACGTGCCATAACTCTTTTAATTTTTCTCCTACAAGCTCAAAATTTTGTCTATAAGATACCCCTTACCATAGTACACTGTGTACCAAATATCAACATTTTTGGTCAAATATTTCATAATTCCGACTGAAGGGGTTAATCAAGCTAAGAAAGAAAAGACCTTTCCGCTCAGAAATGTTCAACACAGTTGCCATAAAATTCATTCTAGATAATAGTCGTCGGTTGAATCTGAACCCTTAGAGCTTTTGTGGTGATAATACATCATACAGCGAGTGTATGAAGAATTGAAATATGTTTTCATTTGTCGAATTCAAATATTAATAATTTGTTCACCTTCTAAAGCTACGCTTGGTTTTTCGCAGCATTTTTACAAGTACGAGAAAAAAGTTTTGGCTCATAAACCTTTTGGAATCGAATCTCAAAACTTTCCCCTGCCATTTTCCGCATCTTTATGTTGAAAAATATGAATATAGTGCTAGGATAACACATTTGTTTCCAAGAAAAATATCTAAACATTTACCATCATGGATGACACTGCTGCTAAATAAGTAAATCCGAAAAAAAAAGGAAAGAAAAGTATCGGCGCGCCATTTCGCTTGATATTTGCGTACGCTGCAAGGATGTCAAATGGGTTAATATTGCGTTTCTTATCTCTTTTGGATTTGAGATTCTTTTTATGGGTTTAGCATTTTTTCTTCTCCAGGAATTTTTTCCTCTTTGTTTTTTCGGAGAAGATTCTACTTTTTCGCTCACTTCTAGAAAATGCATGTTACGGTCATTTCGAATTCTTCTTTTTTTTTTGTTAAGGGTGGATGTTTGATGGCAATTTGCATACGTGAATCAGCGTGGGGTTTTGAATGAAAAGAAATAATAGAAGAAACTAGTTTGGATATCATTATGTATCAACACATACATATACGTATTTTATATGCGTATAAAATAAAAGTTATATATATATAAAAATAAAAGTTATATATATATATATATATATATATATATATATATATATATATATATATATATATATATATATATATATATATATATATATATATATATATATATATATATATATATATATATATATATATATATATATATATATATATATATATATACAGGGTGTTCCGTTTTAACCTGCAAGACCTCCATTTTCGCAACCGTTTGTCCTAGATGCGTACTTCCAATTTCAAAAATTTTCAAAATAGGTGTAAATATACTGAAAATTTGAAGTTAAAATAAAAATGAGCAAAAAAATACAAAATTTAACTTTTTATACGGGCCCCAGGTCTCTTAACTTATGGTTAGGGAAATAATCTCCATTGCAATACAATTCCATCACAAAAAGTTTGGAATTAGTAAGACGAATATTCACTGCTTTTCGGGGGAAATTTAGAAGTTACCAAATGTTTAAAATTCTATGTGTGCAGAGTGTGGTTTTTCAAATTGTTCGAGGTTTTGCAGTGTGATTTTTCGCATCACGGCATAACATTTGCATGAATTTTGGAATAGCAATAAAAAGTATAAATACCTTGTTTTTTTTTTTTTTTTTTTTTTTTTTTTTTTTTTACTTTGACAACCTGTCATTCTTCTGAAAGGGCAATAGGTTCCAATCTTATCTTCTATATTGTCTCTTAAAACTTTGAACTGGAATATTTCCATGAGTTTTAATCGCACTAACATCAAGTTTTTTGTGTCAGAAATAGTTTTCAATGGAGACTATTCCTGTAAATATAAGTTAGGGGACCTAGGGCCCGTCTAAAAAGTTAAATTTTGTATTTTTTGACTCTTTTTTATTTTTGCTTCAAACTTTCAATATTTTAACTCTGCATCTGATTTTGAACATTTTTTCAATTGGAAGTATACACTTAGAACTAACGGTTGCGAAAATAAAGGTCTTGCAGGTTAAAACGGAACACCCTGTATATATAAATATATATCATAAAACAATTAGGTATTTCATGAACTAACTCGACAAGTCACTTAAACTATGTAAAACAGTTAGAATTATTTTTTTTATAATGTTCATTTATGTTCGAAATTTGTATATTTGAATATTTTTTCTTATTTTCAAAGTAATCGGTGTCACTACAGACGACGAACTTAAGCTTACAATTATGCAAATTATCTGTGCATATAAGTAAGATAACTTATTGTTGGAATGAAGGTGAAATTGCAGTTACATTATTGTTAGCTACGAAGATAGTAGTGATGCAATTTCCTGTTTTTGGTTATAGTATACTAAATAAAAGTTCAAATGTAATAAAATTATAGCTAAATAAAAGCTTTAACTTTGAGACATGTCTCCTGATCAGGGTTCGAAATTATCATGATATTATCGAAAATATCTGATATTCTGATATATATCGGATATTTTCATATATATCTGATATTTTCAATTAGCACAAACTTAAGTCTTCAAAATAGTAAATCATTCTCAAATCTCTCTGTATTTTCTTATATTGTTATTACAATATGCAGACTTAAAATTAAGGTTCGTTTCATTATTTATATTTAATATTTCATTTTACATTTCTATCAATTTTAATGGAGTTTATATAGCACTCGCTGATTTACTCTTTTTTCTTCTGTTAGCTATTTACAGTTTTATGATTCAGAAATAAACAACATGAATTAGTCGGTGCACAGTCATAAAACCTTTTTTTTTTTCATTTTATTTTATTTTTATCGCAATGTTTAAAATTTAATTAATCACTCTTAATATGAATTAAAATTGTTACATTACTAATAATGTTATGAATATAAAATACATGTAAAAAGGGAATATTATATTACTTTGTTATATTAATGAAAAATGTAGTACATACCTTTTTGGTTATTTTTAATAATAAATGAATAACATTACTGTGGTTAATATACGTTTTTTTATTGCAAATACCGTAGTTAAAAAAATAAATATCGAAAATATCAAATATCATGATATTTTGAAAATAAATATCGGATATATATCACGATATATATTATGATATATATCGACTGATATATATCATGATACATCGTGACTGTCTGACTCCGATCAAATAGTTGTAGTAGAACTCTTTCTTAATTTCCAATTACTGTATAAAAATTGTGAGGGCGAAAATCGGCATATTTTTTTAATACAATTTACTTCAAACTTCCTTATTACCAGTGCTTTTGTTTTATACGGAAACATTCCTACTCTGTTATCCAAATAATTTTTTAATACCTCATAAATATTAATCTTTATGTGCATAACATCGGAAAAAATAATACAATAAAAAACTATGTCGTCATTAATTATGAATAATTGAAAAATTAGTGGACAACGTGGTATGCTCCTTTTCACTACTAAAAGTTAAAAAGGAAAATTCCTCGTATTTTTACAGGTTGATTGTTGCAATATACATTACATACCACAGAGAATAAAGTAACTAAATACAGTTTTTTTTTTTTTTTTTGTTGCCGAAATTATCTTGATGATAACATTTCCACACGTGCTCATTTTACTCAGAACAAAAAAAAAATCAATCCAATTTTGAAAAATCTCCAGACATGTCAGTAAAATTCTTCAAACAGGGAAAAAAAGTGCCAAATTAAATATTTGTTTATTACTTATATTCATTCACGTTTCTTCTTCAAAATTCCAGCCGCATGCAGTTTTTTTTTTATCTTGTACGAAGTGTGAACGCGATTTAAAAAACACCACATTCCTGTTTTAATAGCAAAATATGACATTATCTGCGTAACCGCATTTTTGGCGATGTTCGGAAAAGATGAATTTAAGAATTAAGAAATGCACGTTGGCGGGAAAATATTTAAAAAAAAAAGGAACTCAAAGACATATGAGAGAACAAATTTTTCCGTTCGCTTTGGGAGGAAACTCATTAGAAAGCTTGAAAATCAACGGAGCAGAATGGTCGTAATCATCTTTATTCCATTTATGCATCGGTGGTGAAAATGAACCCCTTCGAACTTTTTTTTCCCTCGATGCATTACACGTTTACGGTTTCGAATTTTCCCTGAGGGATTTTAAAGAACTATTCGAAAGGAGGGAATGCTTATTTTCATTCGTTTTAATAATAGTCATTTCGGTTTTATTTCAATTCTGTCAACAAACAATCAATAGAAGTTGTTTTAAATTAAGAAAGACAGAAGTGTTTCCCGTCGAGACCAGTGTTGTGTTGAATTGAGTAGGGGTGGGGGAAATGAGCGTAAAATGGTGCGATTCATTTTCAAACAGCAATTGGTAAAAAGCACATATATTTAAAGTGCTGTAATAAGTATAAAATGAACACTTCTACGTAAGTTAGAAAATTTGTCAGACATTTACATGTTTTTCCATATGTATTTTATAAAACTTATTACTAATATATTGTAGGTATGTTGAAAGGAGGGAATGCTTATTTTCATTCGTTTTAATAATAGTCATTTCGGTTTTATTTCAATTCTGTCAACAAACAATCAATAGAAGTTGTTTTAAATTAAGAAAGACAGAAATGTTTCCCGTCGAGACCAGTGTTGTGTTGAATTGAATAGGGGTGGGGGAAATGAGCGTAAAATGGTGCGATTCATTTTCAAACAGCAATTGGTAAAAAGCACATATATTTAAAGTGCTGTAATAAGTATAAAATGAACACTTCTACGTAAGTTAGAAAATTTGTCAGACATTTACATGTTTTTCAATATGTATTTTATAAAACTTATTACTAATATATTGTAGGTATGTTTTGATGTTAGAGTACTTTTGTTTGTGTTTCGATTTTTTTTAGCATAGACTTCAAGCACGAAAATATAAAGTTAATATTTTCTATTATAACATAAATCCTACGACTATGTGCTGCTACCATCCTCATTTCTGCAAAACTTCTGTAACTCTTAGTCTGTATATTATCATTCAAAGTAATTTTTAATAGCATCAGAAAAAGACACTGCTATTTACCTTACTAAAATATATATATTTTTTTCTGATTTTAATGCAATAGTACAACTGTAGGTCAGAACACCCTGCATTGACTTTGGAGTAGATAGGAAATTTGGATCTTTTTTTTTTCACAGGAAGCAAAGTCATTCAAAAAAAAAAAAAAAAAAAAAACAAGGCTCATAGATCTTCGTGTTTTTAGCACGACGCACTAACCAACTGAGCTATAAATCTTCATTGTGGGGTGCTTTACATTAAGACAACGCATATTTAAAAAAAAAAAAACAGAATTAACAGATATTCCCCCCCCCCCAAAAAAAAAAAGCCACAGTGTGTTTTTTGTTTATTTTTAGCCAAAAGCGGTAAAAGAATCTTCAAAATGATGCCTTAGTTATGAAATTTGATGAAATATTCATGACGTTATGGCGTTGTCACAAAAAGACACCTTAGAAATAATATACATATGATACCTTTCGATACTCTTCGACCATATTTTAAGCATTTTCTGCAGTGTTTGTCTGAAAACTTGATCTCCGCTATTGAGGTTCCTGCTATTTTTTCACGTTTAGTTGTTTTTCTACAATTTAATATGTCTGAGATTTGAAGAAACACCTTTCCATATATTTTCATATTGGACGACTAAAAAGCTAACCATTCTTATAAAATTGACACTGAACCTGATTTTATAATCATAACTATATATTCCACTTTTAAATCTTATACTTTGGTATTTTTAATATTTTTTAGAATTAATTAAATTTTCGATATTTTAAGAATATAATTAAAATGCTTGGAAATTTGATGCTCCCTATATTTTTTCACCCTTTATTCCGCTTTTCTTTTTCATTTTAGTGTATAATATTCGTTCTTAAACTTGACGGGAAGAAGTTTGCTACATTTTCATAACATACAATTAATTACATATTTGCATAGAAATTTTAACGAATCCGACTTAAGTATAACTTATTTTATTAAAACTCAAATACCTGTTAAGACGCGGAAAAATATATATCTCTTTGTATTTCAAGGTACTCCAACACAGAGCTGAAGCTCGAATTTCTTTTTCCCCGAGTTAGACCAATAAACAAAAAAAGTTTAAACAGAAACAATCGATTCTTTACAAAAGAAAATTTCAAACAAGAAACAAAAAAAAAAAAATCTAAGCTTTATATACTCCATAAAAGACTTCACCAATACAAGCAGAAACAGAACCAGAATTAAGTCCTTCCCCAGTTCCATCATCCTCGTTTGAGGGATCGGCACCACCCAGGACACCTAAAATCACCCGCTGACCAATGTTGCAACGAAAAACGATACAAAGGAGAAGAATCTCGATGAATGGTTGGGCAGAAGTTAAAAAAAAAAAAAGTAGAAAGCAATCCCGATATCAACAAAAACTTTCAGAAACGAGTTTACCCCATCAAGGAGAAGTTGAACACCATTCCAACCACGAGCAATCAATACCTGGAAGACTCAATACGTGGAAGACGAGAGCGGGGGAGGTACTCGGGTGGTGGGGGGGAGGGGGTTGGGGTGGGGGGTTAATCTTTTCTGTTTCGTTCTCGGGGGATTGTTAAATAGGGTATTGATAGTTTCTGGCTAATCCGTGCGTGAAGTTTGGGTTTTCATCAAAGTATTTGCTATTACTGTCTTCGGAAAGTTTTGCTCTTCAATGGGTTCTGAAATGTGATTAACTTTACTCTTTAAATAAAGTATATATTTAATTATGTGTTTTAGAAATACCATTATTTATGTGTAATTTGCTACGTGTTTGCTCATAACGGTAGTGTAGCAAGGGACGGAACCAGGGCTAATTTAAAACCATGTCGAGGATTTTCTTAGATATAGTTTATATTTGCTATGATCTGGAAAATGTAGTTACTTTATTTCATGGAAAGAAATATGTTCTTGGTCTTTTACCATGTTACGAAGAAAACTGAGTTTAAGGTCGTATGATAAATATAGAATTAGTTTGAAATCTTATGCTGCACAGATTTTTATATTCCTTTGGAAATACATATTTACGTTTTGATAAATTCAAAGGTTTCGCGATAAGTACAATAAAAAAGAATCATATGTTAAGTTCAGCCAAATTATAAAGATTCTTTGTGAGTTTATATGTAACAGTTGATGAATTAAAACACTAGTATCAATGAAAGGTTCGCTATTAACAATAATACAGTGCCTAATAACATAAAGAAGGCAATATTATGCAGGTTTTTAATTAGTTTGAGCATTATCGCCAATCATAGCATGGCGTTTTATTTACATATATGGAACGGTTTTAATTAACTGTATCTTACAATATATATGAGTAGAATTTTTACCAGAAAATCTACTTCACCAAAGCAAACTCTTAAAAAAACCTATACTCTCTCCAAAGGTAATACTTTGAAAAACATGTATTTTTAAGAATCGAGAGCAAAAGCGTATAAAACCACATCAATTGCACAGTCAGATTCATTTTCCTAAGAGACCAGAGAAAGGCAGCAAACACACAAAACAGACTAAAACATGAGGGAAACAGCATTGCGAGCAAGAATCAATTCACTTAATCTGCTTCTGTGGGGTGCCACTAACGGCGAGTTTCATTCGTGGCTCCGAGCACTGGAAGTTGGGTGGTGAAAACTCCAACCCAGAATATGTGGAAATAGAAGGTACAATCCAATGTAATCCTGAACTAATTTAAATTGGCACCATTTACATGAAAAGAACACTTTTTGGCGTTTGTATAGGGAGATCAGTTCAAAGAGGTTTTTTTTTCTTAAAACTCAAAGATGACATTTTTTTTACCGTAAAAAAATGGTATGTGAGCAACTAGTATTACTTTTGCTCAATGCTAACGTGTGCTAAAATCCAGTTCAAGAACCAGGTGGTTTTCATAGAACATGTCAAAATTTTTATTTTAACTTTTCAAATTGGTAACTCTTTTGTAGAAGTACGTGCATTATCTTGTCTTTCATATGGCCACGAATCTCTCACCGTTAAAGTCAGATTTACTTATCGAGAAAAACGAGCTGATGTGTGCATCACATGACTTCCTTTTACTCCAATTTTAATGTCATTTTCCCGTTATTGGCAATTTTAATGTAATTCAATAGTTTACGCTCTAAATATCACCAACAGTGGCCAAATTGAAACCAGACTTTAAAAAAAAATCGCCAAAATTTTTCGCCAAGGTGGCGACAAACTTGGCGACCAAAAGACCGGCGATATATCGCCAAGTGTCCGCGAAATTATAACACCACTTGAGCATACATCGAAATTAACAATGATTTCCCCCCAAAAAAGGGGCAAAAGACACCCTTAAAAACATTCGAAAGCAACCAAAAGAGGAGGTGCACAACTAAACCTCACTAGGAGTCTACGTACCGAATTTCAACTTTCTAGGACATACCGTTCTTGAGTTATGCGACATACATATGCACATACATACATACATACATACGGACGTCACGAAAAAAGTCGTTGTAATTAACTCGGGGAATATCAAAATGGATATTTCGGGTGTTTATACGTTCTTAGGCACTTATCCGCGTGTGGACAGGTTGAAAAAAAAAAAAAAAAACTCGACATTAATTCGAGGGCGAGCAAAATGGAAATTAAAGCCGAATTTTGAGTGAATTTTTTTTCGCGAATACAATACTTCCTTTTTTGTAAAAGGAAGTAAAAATAATATACACCTAATAATTTTTATTGGTCCTTTGTTATTCTCCTACATACAGTCAGCAGTTTTTACCAGCAAATCTAATTTATGAAAGCAAGCTCTAAACAAAATCCAAAGTCACCCCAAAGATGAGATTTTCAAAAACAAGTGCTTTTAACCACCCAGAGCAAAAACGTATAAAACCATATCAATTGCGCAATCAGGTTCAACTTTCTCAGAGACCAAAGAAAGGCAAACAAGCCGAAACAAGAGGGAGACGGCATTGCGAGCAAGAATCCATTCACTTAATCTGCTTCTGGTGGGGTGCCACTTACGGCGGGCTTCATTCGCGGCTCCGAGCACTGGCAGTAATTGGTGGAACACTACCCTGGAATATAAACCGGCCACTCTCCATCGATTGGAGGACATGCAGTCCCTTGGCCGGCACTTAAGCTTATGGGCCCCGCGGAAGAGGCACTATATATAGGCGCCGTGCTTGCGGTGGGGGTGCCCAATCCTCGGCTGATTTTTCGGAGAGCAATCGGGCCGTGAAATAGAGAGATAAATTTTTCTGCCGCAGTGGTTAGAGTTGGAGAATTTCCTAAGTAGCCTGGAAAGGACTTGTAAACACGGACGAAGATTTTTGCTGCCGTGTATTGGAACATGTATCTTATTTTAGTGTGGGATGTTTTGAAGAAGTGGGTAAAGGGTTTTTTTCCCCAACAAAAGATAACGGAAAAGTTTTTGTTGTTTGAGAAGAGAATATTTATTTTTTTCTGTATTTTATTCAGAGCTTCCCATTTTCCTTGCTAGCGGATCAAACAACGCATAGAAATTTCTTGGAAGTCGCTGAGATAAAAGACTGTTAAAATGTTATGCCATACTAGCATATTTACAAAAAAATTGTGATTTTGTATTTATTAGTGTATTGTATTTAGAGACCTATTCCGCATCGAGCCATATGGACGTGATTCTAAAAAAAGAAATCCTCTGTGTTGGTTCCTCCAGTGTTAAAAAGCGCAAGTCCCTTCTGTTGTATGCACCAGACAAAAGTTGTTGTTCTCCTTAAAGTAGCGATTATTTTACTTACGTTAGTCTGACTCTGAGGTACAGATATAAGAACGAACGAACTGTAACACCAAATTGTTTAGAGTACCTAATATATTGTTGATACGGCATAATATATTACCGTCTTTTTCATATTTAAAACATATCCATGCATTGAAAAAAGTGAATAGACCATGCTTTTGTTTATTAGTACTAATGACAGTTTCCTTAAGAGGTTTAAAATGTAACATATTTTCAAGTATCTTCAATAACTTATTTATACAAATATCTGGCCTTAGCAGCTATGACCTCTGTCTTCTGACTTCCCAAATTTCAGAACGATACAAATAAAACCTTGGAAGCTAGACTACCCTACTCAGAAGCTATTTGGAAATATAGGCTTTTGGAGCACGTAAAAAGAGGCTCAAAATGAAAAAAAAAAGTGCAGAGCTATTTAATCGTGATGTATTTCCTCTTCCATATACCTGCCTTGTTCCATCCATTTCGGCATTGATACATTGCTGTAAGCGATAGAATGCTTCAGTGACATTCACATAGGGCACACTGGATGGCACAGAGCATTGGAAAAAGTGAAATATGATTTGGAGTGCTCCAAATTTAGAGCCTCAACGCTTGGTCAGAGTTGTGAAGGTCGGACGAGCGCGCCGACCGTGACGGTCCAATCACTTCGGAAAGAGGATCAGTAGCGGTGTCGTGTCTCGCTTCGATTGGCCCGGGCGCAGAAAGGTTGCCGGGAATTCATAAGTCACGCACGGACACGTCATTCGTTGCGGTTACACGGCAGCAAAAGGATTAACTGTGTTATTCACTATGAGCATGCTGCAGCAGAATTTGATGCTGCACACAAGTTCCTCTTTTTTTTGGCTCACGTGGCTTGACTTCACTCTTTTACACAGACTTTAGAATCTATGCTGAGTATTTTGATTATTGAATTTCTGCTTCCTAAAATTTAGTAATATATATATATATATATATATATATATATATATATATATATATATATATATATATGTATGTATATATATATATATATATATATATATATATATATATATATATATATATATATATATATATATAAAAATATATATATTATATATATATATAAATATATATATATATATGTATATGTATATATATATATATATATATATATATATATATATATATATATATATATATATTATATATATATATATATATATATATATATATATATATATATATATATATATATATATATATATATATAAATATATATATATATATATATATATATATATATATATATATATATATATATATATATATATATATATATATATATATATATATATATATATATATATATATATATATATATATTGGTGAAGATGTAAACATCAAAACTTTTAAATTCGAATAATATGATCAAACCCAGCAACACATTTTAAAATTAAAAAAATGGAAAATTTCATCGCTTCTTTGTAGTTTATAATTGTAGTATATTTTTTTAATATTTGTTGTATAATTAGTTTTGTTTGTAGTTGTTGTTGGTGCCAGTTGGGCAAGTAATTTGAGATGCTCTGCTTCACTTCTCCAACTGTACCTTAATTTTGTGTAAAGTCAGACTTTCACAGTACACACATCCCATAAGGACCAGTTTGTAGGGAACGCAAACATTCACACCATAACAGCACATTCACACAAGATAAGGGCAAGAGAGAGAAAGTATATCCATGCCCGAACTGGGATTCGAGCCCAGGGCCTTCTCATCGCAATCACACTCCTTTGATTACTAGACGAGGCGGGCGGCGTGGTTTGTAGCAAATGTAATTTATAGTTTTGCCCCAACTTGAAAAATTTTTTTTCGGGCAAATACGTTGCAACTGTTAGTGCTGCATAACAAAAATAAAATTTCTATTTAAAGAATATCTTTCGAGTCCCTAAATTTCTCAAGAATTGCGAGAAATGCATCTTTTATCAGGTTTTTCGTAAATTTTAAACAGCGTTCTTTAGTTGTTAGTATCACAAAAGTTCTGAAGACGCACTTCGTTAGGAAATAAGCTTGGTGGTTCAGTTAGTATGGCTGTAACGGATTTTTAAATCAAATTAATTTTATAAAATATATTTTCTGCTTTTAATCCATTTGAAACATAAATAAAACAAAACTGACTCGTGTTGATAAATTGTAAATAAAGCTCTCTGAAATACAGTAGAAATATTTTTGCTTAAAATTATAAGATTTTCAGAGCAATAGTGCTTCCGCGAAAAATCTGAATTTGACAACTTCGTAAACCTGAGCCTTTCGAGTTAATGACTCTGAAGAAATTTTGTACTCTACCAACACAACGGAATATAATGTATGTTATGAAAGTTAATTTACGTGGTGTATAAGTCTGCAAGTTATAGCTATAAAAGCAGCTGCGGATATAAGATTAAACCAAATGCGCGTCTTTACATCAAAAAAAGTTTCACTGTTGTGGCACGCGGCAGTCATGCATTCATAGAATCTTCGGTCCAATACGGAAATAACGTAAGTTTTTTTCTTTTTCCTTTCACTGCTATAATGAAAGCTCAGACAGATACCAGAACAAGAAGTTCCGTCTAGAACTAGACGAGCCTACTTTCCCGTATACCCATACTACTTTCTAGTACCTGATCAATATTCTCAAAAATAGCTAAAATCGCAAATTTTTTCAAACATATTTTTTTTAATATTTTAAGCTGATTTCTAGGAATAAAATATTCCTTACTTTTCTTCAAAAAACGAACAAATAAAATAGCAGCACTTTTTAAACAAAGCAGCTAATACACTTCTTTCCATTATAAAATTTTTTTAACAGCTTTCAAAACGAAAAAATAGTAATAAGTTCATTAAAATAAATACATCATATAAAAAAAAATCGTTTCTTTTTCCCCTGTTGCCGAAAATAATTTTTTAAACGAATTAATGCACTTACCAAAATAAAAAAAAACAATAAAATGTCAACTTAAAGAAATAATTTTCATTGTCAAAAAAAAAAAAAAATCGTCTGCGCATATTTTTCGAGTTTATTCACCGAAAACTAAATACCTAAATTAAAACTTTAGCGTGAAAATAAAAACAAATCATATCAACAATAATTATTTCACAGTTAAAACCACAGCAACGGAGTCGGAGTCGGAGTCAATCTCATTTTGGGATAAAAGAGTCGGAGTTGAATATCCAAGAATCGGAGTCAGTCATTTGTCCTCCGTGTATAAATGTTTGCCAAAGCTACGAAGTCAGAGTCGAAGTCGGGGAGTCGGAGTCCGATTAATTGTCGTGAACAGGAGTCAGAGTCGGTGTCAGGTCCCCCTAAATTCTCGGAGTCGGAGTCGGGAGTAGGTCGTCAAGAGCTATTTCCAACAAAGTTTGTTTGAAGTAAATCCGCCTTCAAGTACGGAATCTACATTGACTTTCAGTTTCCCCGTAGGCGCTAATGTTAAGGGATTTGAACTGTTCAAAATTGAACGAAAAATTGTTCAAATCAAAAAGATATCTTATATACAAGTTTTTTATCAAAAGCTTTTTCCTACAAAGTTTGTTTGAAGCAAATTCGCCTCACAGTTCGGAATTGCTTTGAATTTCCCCGTAGGCGCTAATGTTAAGTTTTTTTGAACTGTTCAAAATTGAACAAAAAATAGTTCAAATCAAAAAGTGAAATATGGGAATGAGGTGTCCTCGCCGAGATCTTTCGAACAAAAAAAAGTTTGTTCGAATCGGACTATTCATTCAAAAGTTATTAGGGGGGGGACAGACAGACAGACCGACAGACAGACAGACAGACCGACAGACAGACAGACCGACAGACAGACCGACAGACATTTTTCCCCATCTCAATACCCTACTTTCCAATTTTTAATTTTTCAATATTTATTTAATTATTTTATTTATTTTTGACTTTTTTTTGTTTTTCACGATATTTTTAAGATGCATTAAGCCTTCTTTCATGCTTTTTTCTTCTTTTTCTGACTTTTACTGGGAAAGTAGGCTAAAAAGTACCTAAAAATTTAGTCTTTAGTTAAAAAGTTGAGCTTCCCCGACCCTTAAATTCGCCTATTAAGGCACTATCGGGAGTGTTCTACGATTTTATAAAATATTATCATGCTCTACGTGCATGTGTATATGATCTTTACAATATTCTATTTATTTATTTCAAACACAAGCGTATTTAATGCGCTAGAATTTATCATCACCATTTCTTTAAATAATAAATTTCTGTCAATAATTTTTAATGTATCTCAGATGTTAAACTGCTAGACTTTGGTAGCTTGACTTTTAGCAAGCATATTACATTTGGTATTTTTCATTCCATTTGACCACATACAAAGCTCATTCAGGTGGTTATCAAAATAATGGAAACACCTGTGAATAAAAGTGACATTTTTGAATGTGCTTCGTACGTAATAAAGAATAAAACTAGATATCTGTTTTTTTTTTTACAAATAGCAATGTACATAATCTGGTAGTATATGGTGGATTAACTAAAGTTCTGGACGTCTTGGATTTTTTTCAAGCGCTTGAAATATCGGACCTCTCAAACTTTAAAAGAGGCCAAATTGTTGGAGCGCGTCTAGCTGAAGCAAGTGTTACTGAAACATCTCAACTTTTTGGTGTTTCTGGAGGTACAGTATCTAAAGTCATGACAGTATACACGCAGCGCGGTAAGATAAGCTCGGCAAAGCAAAATAGTGGATGAAAAGAGAACCTTAGGGAAAGAGAAACCGACGGTATTGAGGAGAATTTTAATGTCTAAAATGCGAAAAATATCAGCAAAAATGACCAGAGAACTCAATCACCATCTGTATTCACCAGTGTGAGGGATTAGAGTCAGAAGACACCGTTATTAACAGAGCATTTATGGCAGAGTAGCGATTCCCAACACACTTGTCACAGAGTGTTTCCATTATTTTGATAATTACCTGTATATAAGTAATATTGATTCAAAGGAATAGTTATTTAGCGAGTTCATTGTTAAATTTTACTCATATAATTAGTTTCCATAAAATGTATCATTGAGATCAGTTACTCAATAAATTTTCATAAAAGATGTGACTGCTGAGAAAAGTAAATTTCAGAGTATAATTGCAGGTATTAGCATAAAATAAATTGAATCGTGCATTAAAAATGCCATGAAAGTGCTTAAATTACAAATAATAATAAAACTACATATGAAAAAGTTTCCACAAGATTTTAACGTTAAAGTAACGGACTAAAGTAAAAAATATATGAGCTCAAAAGACTACATTCAGCAACTGGACAAAAGAAATTATAATTACTCCAATTTTTGTTTCTTCTTACAGAAACATAATTACTTCGCTGTCACAACACTTAAAAAGTAACTTTCCAATCCCGATTTCTGATTAAGACACACAAATGTGAGCTTCACTCTGATTAAAGGAGGTGAAAAATTCTGCAACAATGATTAAAGTCTTTCTACACTTCCCTTTTACCACAAACGTCATTTTCATGGTGTTGCCACCGAGTTACACCCAAAAATTGAGGTTTCTTTTCCCTCCTGGTGGCTAGGTCAGCACACTGAAAACTTCCTTCTTTTCCCCATTATGTTAATGGAACTTTGACGAGAGTTTTATTCAAATACGAAAATTACAAAGTGACGTGTTTGTGTGCCCGAGTCTCGTAATTGAGGTGCACTCTTTCTGTTGCGGGGCCGTTTAAAGCGCGGGAATCGATGTTTGGATAGCGTTGATTAAGACTTTTGCACTTAAACACGGTGTTGAATGCTTCGAGGAATTGGTTCTGAAGGGGTTAATAATTCCCGAATTTGTGATTGGTTTTTCGCTTTAAAATACGTTTTAGGGTTTTTTTTTGTTTTTTTGTTTTTTGTTTTTTTCGTGTGTGTTGACATACATCTGCCCGGTGTCACTTTTACGGGAATAACGTCTTTCTAAGTAAACTAACTATATAGGATAAAATTTAAAAAAATAAAATATTAATTTGAATTCTGACATTTTGTATTCAAATTATGTTTTTCGCAATCACGAGTGTATGTATGTAGGCGTGTGTGTTTGTGTGGGGGGGGGGGGTGTTGTGTGAAGAGGGGTATGTGTATGTGTGTACGCATGTGTGTTTGTGTCTGTGTGCAGGTATGAGTGTGTGGGTAGTTGTGTGTATGAGTGTTTGTGTTGGGGGGGGGGAATGTGTATGTGTGTGTAGGCATATGTGTTTGTGTCTCAGTGCAGGCATGAGTGTGTTGGTAGTTGTGTGTGTATGTGTTTGTGTATGTGTGTGTAGGTGGATGTATGTGGATGTATGTGTGTGTGTGTGTGTGTGTGCGTGTATGTATGCGTGTAAGTGTAGGATATTCACTCAACCTGGAGATGGTTTTAGCTAGAGGAGCAGCATCGTAAGGAGCTGGTCGACGGTGATGCAGCAGAGGGTGCTGATGGGAAAATGAAATGATAGCACATCAAAACAGTCAAGTAAAAGCAATAAGCAATAGTGATTGCTCAAAAAAATAAATAAGTATTAAAAAAAAGAAGAGAAATATTTGCAGAGGACTAAAATTATTCAGTTTACGAGTAAAATGCTAACAATTATTATATCAGTTTCCTATTGCCTTGTTTGCTGATATTATTTGGCGACGAGATTTTTTTGCTTACTTCAGTTCTAGATAAAACGATGAGAATCTCGTGAACTATATTCTACCAATATCGATATCTCTAAGAACGATAATGGTTATACGTTTTGAATAGTTTTGTATGTGTGAAAAAAGGACATACATACGTAAATAAATGTTTTTAAAATATTTACATGTGCATTTGGAGAACACATTATAAAAGGTATAGGAAAACTCAAAGTAGCTGCCTTGTCTTGAATTCCTTTAAAGAAGCAATTTCTAGTTTTAGCGTAATGTTTTAAGTTATTTCCTACATCGGACTTTGTTTTTACGCTGTCCCTATCCACTGCACTAAAAGAGGTTTGAGTCTACTATTAATTTTAAAGTTAATTGTTAATGGAATTAACAAATTAGTTTCAAAGCTGAACTAAGGCAAGCACAGACTTGTGGATATTGGGCTTTTAAAATATTTCAAATAATGCAAATATTGCATGCTTCCTTATATTTTGGTCGTGAGTTTAAAAGCTTTTTTCTCTTTCACTAACTTCATACTCAACCCTTCAGACCTGGTGTCCGGTATACCGGACGTACACTTTAAACAGCTGCTAATCATTTAATAAATTATTTACTTAGTTGATTTTTTATCTTTTTTGTATATGAAATATTGATTTCAAATATATAAGTCCGGGATATTGGACGTGCCATAAGTCTTTTAATTTTTCTCCTACAAACTCAAAATTTTGTCTATAAGATACCCTTTACTATAGTACACTGTGTACCAAATATCAACATTTTTGGTCCAATATTTCATAATTCCGACTGAAGGGATTAAATACTTATCTGCATTTTCTTCATTGGCTAACCAAGGAATGCTATAATATGCTTTTCCTCAAAAACACCGTAAAATATCACTGCAATGCTAGAACTACTTTTCATTCTACAGGAACATGGAGTTGTTCAATTTATAAAGAGACGGTAACAAATGTTCCCCCAAATTCTAAGATATGTAATGTTTGATAAATTCAAGCAAAGTCCTTTACTCTCCGTATCTTCCATTTTCCTGGACATTAGGCACTCTCCATCAAAGCTTTTCGCGCAGTATCTTGTCATTATGGTGTTCTAAGAGAAATGGAATACGTACCATCAGGAGCAACCCTATGGTGGGTTAATGCTATGTTCTCAATAGCGCTGGGTGTAGTTTAATACATGTAGTTGTCTGTCTACCTCTTATCGCTATTTGTACCTAGAGTTAGCACATTCTGTAAGCAATAAATTCATCAAAATTTTTCAGTGGCAAACACGTTGATTCTTTCTTTGATTCTTCTCAAAAGATTTTTCTTTTTTGTGGTAGATTGAATAATCGTTGTATTGAGTTTTTTAATGAGCATTTGAAGCTCGAAAAATCTTTGAATATCACTTGCAGAAAAAATGTCTCTTTGAAAAGTCTATTCATTAAGTAAAATTTTCGAATCCCTTAAATTTGCCTTAAGGTTATAAGATAACCTATTAGTATGAAAATATCAAGGTAAAACGTATTTTATTTCAAATATTTTAAAACAAAAGAGAAAAAAAAGATGTGGGATGCGAAACTGCATCAGCAAAATTTTTTATGTCATTGAAGTGTCTATGTTGCATTTCAAAACGGACACGAGAGTAGTTTAAGCGTTAAGATAATCTTAATGTCTACTTCTGTTCGAGTAAAAAAAAACACAGCATAATAAACTACATATACACTTTTAAAGTAATATTTTTGTAGAAACATTTAACTGGATTGGAGCGAAAGATAAACTTTCCTTAAATTATATTTAGTTGACTTATTAATACGTTCGTAACGATTTACAGTGATTTTTTTAATATTTTACTCATAAATACTTTCTTTAAAGTTTGCAATTTTTACTTAAAAGAAACTATGCGACAATTTTGGCTGCGTGCAGAACAATAAAAATTAATTAATTTTATAATTAATTAATTAACTTTCGTGAATTACAATCATAACAATATTTTCTAGATCTTTTGGGCTATGAAATCTAATGTCTCGTTAGAATAATTCGCGTACTCGTCAGGTATAGAGGATCCAAGTGCTTCATCAGAAGCTTCAACATAGGATCACCTATCTAAACTAATGTTTTTATTTTGGGGCTGTTTAGACTGGTTTTCTTTCTGTAAAATGTATTTTAAAGAACTAATTAGATGCGTATGGTTTTCATAGTTTATGAACATACTGTTGGCATTGTTCCAATGTTATAACTTAGGGAATTCCCTACCGAAACATTAAAAAAAAAAAAAAAAAATTAAATCAAACTTCAAAGCGTGCAAAATTTGAAGTCAGAAAAATAATTTTTGTGAATTACAATCATAAGAATATTTTCTAGATCTTTTGGGCTATGAAATCTAATATCTCGTTAGAATAATTCACGTACTTGTCAGGTATAGAGGATCCAATTGCTTCATCAGAAGCTTCAACATAGA